>NW_019154088.1:46881513-46898160 GCF_002288905.1 Enhydra lutris kenyoni
CTGCAAGGCTAAAGAATCATGGGGAGAAAGCCATGAGTTCCGTGCTTTGCTTTCTCCTCCTCTGGAATTCCGCTGCTCTCCTTGGTATTGAAACTGCAGTCCTTGGTAGGTGAACTTGGTCCTGGCTGGGTTTCTCGTTGATCTGGGGGAGGGGCCTGTTGTAGTGATTCTCAAGTGTCTTTGCCCCAGGCGGAGTTGCACCACCCTTACTCAGGCCGGGCTGAGTAATCCGCTCAGGTTTGCTTTTGGGAGCTTTTGTTCCCTGAGCGCTTTCCATAGAGTTCCGGAGGGCGGGAATGAAGATGGCGGCCTGGCGGCCTCCCGGTCTCCGGCCCGGAGGAGCCGAGAGCCCGGGGCCCCACTCCTCAGTGCGCCCTCAGAGAACAGCGCCCAATTACTCCCGTCACCCTGGCCTCCGGCCGCGCTCCGAGCTGACCGAGCCTGCGACCGGTTCAAGGAAACCCCGAGCTTAGAGCTTACTCCTCGGCTCTGTCTCTGTAGCCGGCTTCCCCGTTCTAATACCTGTAAGCTCTGCGACACTCAGACACCCCCGATCCTTCTGTGACCCTGCGGGACCTGAGGCCACGCTGACCCCGCGTGGGCTTCACCCGGGTTAAGCCTCTGGATCGATGTCCCTCAGCGGAACAGACTTTTAAAAGTCCTGATTTTGTGCTCCATTGCTCCGACGCTTGCTGGGAGCCGGCCCCTCCCCCCACGGTCTATCTTCCCGTCGCTTTGGATTCACTTCTCCGCCAGTCCTACCTTTCAGAAAGTGGTTGATTTTCTGTTTCTAGAGTTGTTGTTCTTCTCTTCGATCTCCCGTTGGATTTGTAGGTGTTTGCAATCTTTAGATAAGCTATTTAGCTGATCTCCCGCTACCTGAAGTAGTCTCAGCCTGCTACTTCTCCGCCATCTTGACTCCTCTCCTCCTGATTCTTTTTTACACATGATTATTGTTTTATTCCCTCTTGGAAGTGGCAGTGATGCCAGGAGACAGGTTTCTATTCTGTGCTCTGGCCATTTGGTTTCCATTGGGTGGCAGACCACAGGGAACCTGGTGTTCTCCATTTATGTTTCCTTTTCATTATCAGTTGTCTTGAGAAATGTTGATGAGTCCTGGCATTTGAAGACCCGTCTCTTTGCCACCAAATCATGAAACTACACAGTTCAGCGAGGTCATTGGGTGCTCTCACTCACAGTGCTGAGAAATCATTCACGTAACATCCTGAACCGTTGATTATACATGTTTATTTGCAACTGTCCGTAAAATCTGTGTGATATTTGGCCTGTTAACTATAAGTTCAAATTACTCAAAAGAAAAAAAAAGAGAGAAACATCTGTGCCCTCCCAAAATATAGTCATGGCTGGATCAAGGGACACCATGATGAAGGCACCTTTGACATGCATCACATCCCTCCTCTCCTTGACCTGAAGCTGCTGTGACTGACTGGGGAGAGCAGGCTGAGACCCAACAAATTGGGCTTCATATTTACATTTGACTCAAGACTAAGGCTGTCATTCTCTGTCTGTCTACACCCTTTCCCTTCCCCACAGAAGGATGATAGTTAACTTTTATAGTAGAGCAGGACAGACGATACCAGTACATTGTAGGGGGAAGCAGAGAACCCTGGTACCAACGATGCATTGCCAACTATTCAGGCAAGACATGCCAGCAGCTTAGACTAGAGTGATAATGGCAAATGCATGAGCAATAACTGCATCCAATCTATTTTAAAGGCTGAGGTGATGAACTTTGCCTATGGAATGGAGATGAGGTATGAGAAGTGAGGAGCCAAGAAGACCCCAAGATTTCTCATAAACAACAGAATAGGAATTCAAAATTAACTTGACTGTTCAGAAAAATGAAATATAGTAAGAATAGGTAAACGCAACTCTAGAACTTCGACTGCAAAAATGCAAGATAAGGGAAAAACAGCTTTACAGTAGTCTGTGAGAAAATAAGCTAGGGGTCTTGGTGGAACTTAAATTCACCTTCCAATCAAAAGAGCCTGCAATTTAATGGGGCACGTGGGTGGCTCAGTTGGTTAAGCAGCTAACTCTTGATTTTGGCTCAGGTCATGGTCTCAGGGTCATGACAATGAGCCCCACGTCCAACTCTGTTCTCAGTGGGGAGTCTGCCAAAGATTCTCCCACCCCCTGGTCCCTCTCCATCCTGTCTCTCTAAGTACATAAATAAATATTTAAAGAGAGAGAGAGAGCCTACAATTTAAAATATAGTAACTAGGGGCACCTGTGGCTCAGTGGGTTAAAGCCTCTGCCTTGATCAGAGTCAAGATCCCAGGGTCCTGGGATCGAGCCCCGAATGGGCTCTCTGCTTGGCAGGTAGCCTGCTTCCCTTCCTCTCTCTGCCTGCCTCTCTGCCTACTTGTGATCTCTGTCTGTCAAATAAATAAATAAAATCTTTTTTTTTAAATTAAAAAATTAAAATAAAATATAGTAACTGAATTAAAGTGCCTGAGTTGAGGGAGATGATGTTTTCTGTATATTCCACGTTATTCAGGCCATATCTGAAATCCTTTCCAATGCTAACACTCATAAATCTTTAAATCTATCATCTAGAAAAAGCAACACATGCTTGTAGTGGTTTCAGTGTGTGATGTGTATACAGTGCACTCCTGTCTCCGCAAGGAATCACAGAGAATGTCAGTGTTTTAAAATAGCACATTATAAGCCACAATAGCACGCGCAGCTCGCTCTGTGTGTCACAAGTACACTTTGCAAACCTGATTGCTGGCTTTGCTCCATGCTTCCTTCCTCTCACAGGAGCAAGCCATCCATGCATCCACACTGAGTACCTGATTTGTCTTTGGAGCTTCTTTTTATGGGTAGGCGGGGAGATCAGTAGAAGAGGGCATTACCAACGTTGCGGGAGGGGGTGTATGTGTGTGTGCGTGCGTGCGTGCGTGTGTGTGTGTGTGTGTGTGTGTGTGTGTGTGTGTTGCAGAAGCAATAGAAACATAACAGCAGTCAACCAAGTCAGAAGGCTTGAGTTCTTGGTGGGTCCCAGGTTTCGAATTTACACATGACTTCAGGCAAGTGTCCTTTCCCTACATTCCATTGTCCTAAGGTGTAATGGAGTGGGTAACGGCAGCCTCCGTGCCTACTGAACAGAGAGGCTCTCAAGACAAATGGGTTGTCCTACAATCAAACAGCCACCTACGGAGCCGTCGTGAAGCACAAGACAGTATAATTAAGCCCTCAGGAGAAAAATGCGCTCTGAACTCTCCAGAGAGAAAAAGGAAAGAGGAAAAGTAAATGAGAAAGTGAAAAAGGACACTGGGCAGGAACTAAAGTCCCTCCCTGGGAGCTAGTTTCAGAAGCATCTCTCTCCAGAAACATCCATCCAAGGTACCAGAGCGTTTAAACACACCAGCTGGTAATGGAGTGCAAGAGAGGTCACTGCCAGGATGAGTGCAGTATTCAAGGAGCAGCAGAAATGCACGGTTTGGTAACAAGAACTGATGGTTCTGCCAGGGCAGCGGCTGCCCATCCTTGCCGTCCACATTTATCATGCCATGTGTAGTGTCACAGGACAAAGACTAGAGAAGGAAATGACAACCACGTGGGCAGCCCAGCAAGACTCAGGGAAAAGGTACATTGGGCAGCTTCACGGATTTTCACGTAAATCCGTGTTGACACTCAGTCACCCCCACATCCATTACAGACCCTTCCGGGCAGCACATCACAAACCAAAGAACCACTTTCTTTTGTCTCTTGTTCTCCAGACTGTGGGTATTTCATTCCCACATAAAAAGAAAAAGCCTTAAAATGTACGAGCCCAGAAAACTGAAACCACTCTTCCCTTTTAAGCAATTCCATGCCAGATCTCCTAAAAACTATTTGGTCCACTGGTTTGATCGTGAGAAGTCGGGCTGGCTGAAAACTATACTATTTTATGACTAAAAGGAGCACAAGAATCTGGCAGAACATAAGGCCTTGCATTTCAAAGCATTTCCATTTTAAAGCAACATTACTTTTCTTCAAGACAGATATTTTATTTCTAAATGGCTGGACATGACCTTTACAAGTGTGTGGTTTCCGTCTGCCACTTAAAAAAATATCATTCCTGGTTCTTATTCTCTTGTTTCTATTAATCACTTTTTCTCTTTACATACTGCATAATCGATAGGGACGTGTCCATTGCCCTTCTAGCTGATTTCTATTTCTCCTCATTACGGCCTTTGTTCCAATTCCCTGCTTCCCGTTGGGTATTAAATATTTAGATACCGAGTCTAAACTGTCCTACCCTTGCCACTGTCAGGATGACTATGCTATAGTTGTGTAATCAATTAGCCTGGCATCTGATCTCTGTTTCAAATGTCTTCTTAGAGGAAATTTAATTATGACTAATATCTTTTCATGACTTTGAAATTATATGGGCATGATTCCTTACTCAGTCATGCTTGTTAAAAATCATAAATCAATTTATTTTATTCCCTCTAGATGCGAGGAGACCTTTCCAATTCTGACTGAATTTTAACAATGTAAGAAGTCCGGTAGACATTAGATGAATACACTTTTTTTTTTTTCCCTTCGCAGGGAAACCCTTTTGGTAAGATCTTTCTGGTTGAGGGATTTGGGGAGGATGAAAAGCAAGCCACACAAATGCAATTTAAAGAAAGCATTCTGTAATTGAACAGAAAGATATCTTCAGACAAGAATAAAATTCAGATCCCAAGCATACCTTGCTTCATGTAAGAGATCTATTTCTGGAAAGCTGGAGTAAATCAAATTTTTTTATAAATCAAATATCTTAAATAAATTCAGAAAAGTGGTTATTAATAGAAATAAACCTGGTGGCAAATCCTTCTGTGAAGTGCAGGATCCATTTCTAATGAAAATATATACCTCTCAATTTAACGGTTTTAAATTTGGATTTGGGTGCTGAATATTCCAAAAGTGGAGCACACTTACATGTGGATTTTGAAAGTACTTGGAATATCTATCCTGACTTATTGAAAGCTTTTTATGCCCAAAAGTAACCATAAAATCCCAGGAGCAGGGGCACCTGGATGGCTCAGTGGGTTAAAGCCTCTGCCTTCGGCATAGGTCATGATCCCAGGGTCCTGGGATCAAGCTCCGCATTGGGCTGTCTGCTCGGCGGGGAGCCTGCTTCCTCCTCTCTCTCTGCCTGCCTCTCTGCCTACTTGTGATCTGTCTGTCAAATAAATAAATAAAATCTTAAAAAAAAAATCCCAGTAGCAAACCTTAATCTTTACCATACCACCTGCCCACATATTCCTGTAGCAGACACCCATTCCCTTTCCTGTCCTAGGAAGACTTCTCCAAACCTCAGAAATAATGCAAGAAGGTGACTGTGTGTCATTTCAATGTCATATTGGAGCATGGTCTAACAAGCCCCCACCAGGCTAATTCTCCAGGAGAATACATTTTTAACTTACCACACTATTCACAAAGGCCCACGTTTCTGTGATGTTGCATTAACTTGTGTATTTTTGCAAAGATATAGAGGAGATGCCGATGATTTTGTCTACTCAAGAAGATGACATCAAGGGGCACCTGGGTGGCTCAGTGGGTTAAAGCCTCTGCCTTCGGCTCAGGTCATGATCCCAGGGTCCTGGAACTAAGCCCCGAGTCAGGCTCTCTGCTCCGTGGAGAGCCTGCTTCCCTTCCTCCCTCTCTGCCTGCCTCTCTGCCTACTTGTGATCTCTGTCTGTCAAATAAATAAAAAAAAAATCTTAAAAAAAAAAAATGACATCAAAGGGTGTGGCTTATTGATAATTAGCCAGTTTTGTCTCTAATATAGCAAACTTATCTCAGCAAATCATTCCTCAAATTCTCTTCTGAATCACCTTTACCTCTCCCTGCTGGTAACCTCCTTAATAGATTAAATAAATTTTTGACACATGCTCTTTCTTATTCTGGACGAGAGTCATGTTTTAATTTCTTTGAAAATTATACTTTGACACCTACCCTTGCTTTACTTCCAAGCCTCTTTTGTAGTTAGAGGTTGCTACACAATGGGGTCCCAGTCAATCAGACACAGGTGGAGAAGTCTGATTGGAGTTTCTGGAAAAGTTTTGCACCCCTGGTAAAGAAGACTGTTCCAGCTGGCACTACCCCGTTCCTTGCCTTTGTGCCTTGACTGCCAGCATGCCTTCTGAAGTTGGGGCAGCTGGTCTTGCTCCTGAGAATGAAAGTAAGGCTAAGAAACAGAAACATGGTGGCCTGACATTGCTGAGCCCATGAAACCAGAGCAGCAGTCATCAGCCTCTAAACCTATGTGAGAAAAATGAATTAAGTCTCATTTGTCCAGACCACTCTATGTCAGGTTTTATTTCTGCCTCCAACCAAACACATCTTTAATGGATCCAATACCTTAGCCTCGTCCCTGCTCCTCCTTTTGTAAGGTAGCAGTTTTTCAACCAGAAAAGCAAGTTCCGCTCAATCTAAAGGCTGCACTGCGAAAGGGCACGCTTTTCAAAGAGATCATGGGCAGGCTTAGCAGTGCTTGATGACAGTTTCTAAAACCAAATTCATATTGTCTCCGTGTGGGATGAAAACAAGGAATAAGCCGCCTCAAGCATCCATTCCTCCATCCCCCTCCACCATCCCAAACACCAAAGTTGATGAATCATAAATGAAAGAGACCTCCTCCTTCCAAGGTCATTTCTTCCAAAGGGTTTAAAGACCAGAGGAGTTCCCTGGTACAGGGATAGCAAGTGGGGCTGGTCCACAGTGGCCCTGCGATATCTGGGCTCACCCTCCATGTCCCCTCCCACTCACCAGGACTGGCCTGGACTAAGACCTGGCCTCGCCTCTTCCCTAATTCACATTCCCAGAGAGTGGAGCCCCAAGGGAACATGAATTGACCCTGAACATACCTAGACCCTGAGGAGTACTAAATGCGTGACTAGGAGCACCTAGGTGGCTCAGTCAGTTAACCATCTACCTTCAGCTCTCAGGTCATGATGCCAGGGTCCTAGGATGGAGCCTGCATCTGGCTCCCTGATCAGCAGGGTGTCTACTTCTCCCTCTGCATGCCACTCCCCTAGCTTTCGCTCGCTCTCTCTCTCTCTCTCTCTCTCTCTCTCTCTGACAAATAAATAAATAAAGACTTTAAACAAATAAATAAATAAAAATGCATGCCTAAACTCAACTCAAACCTGTTGACTAAAACTGCTTTCTTCTCACACTTGGGTGATCAGAGATTTTTCTTCCACAGCTGCAGATTGTGTGCTCAAGGCTTATTCCTGACTTCTCATCAAAAGGAGAATGGCGGGGCGCCTGGGTGGTTCAGTCACCAATCCGACTCAGAAACCAATCCGATTCTTGGTTTCAGCTCAGGTCATGATCTCTTGGGTGGTGGGATTGACTCCGGGCTCAGCAGGGAGTCTGCTTGAGTCTCTCCCTCTGCACCTCTCCCCATTTGCGCTCTCTCATATATATATATATATATATATATATATATTTTTTTTTTTTTTTTTTTTAAGGAGAGAGCCAATTCCTTTGTAGGTGTTTCTTCTAAATAAGGAACTTTTGCTTTATTTATCCAATAAGAAGTTGTACTTGGCCTACAGGTATGAGATCTAAGCCAGTCTTCTCTCTGCCACATGCTGAAAACAAGAAAAGTAAGCAAGCAAGGCGGGAGGGAGGGAGTGGAATGACCTGAGGTGGAAACAAGAAGGGAGGGAAACACACACACACACTTCCTTATTCTCTTTTAGTACTCTCTTAAAAAAAAAAAAAGCCAACTCTTTTCCATATAAAAACTCATTATTCAAGAAACAAATGACCTGTAAAAATTGCCTATTTCTTAAAGATTTCTCTGGAGATTCTGCAGGCCCTCAGTATCTCCCCTGAAGTAGTTCCTGTAGAACTTTCTCAGGATAGGACATAAGCCTATTATACGGATTTCGAATATTCTTTTTGCCTGTTACTATGATGGTGGGTACATCTTTTCTTCTCTTGCTTTTCTTGCTTTTTGACTCAAAGGTCTGAATGGTGACTACCATTGTCTTACCCTTCCAAACTCCCATTCCCTCTACCCATCTCTGCTTGAGTCTTCCTTCCAGACTCTTTCCAGAAGCAGTAATATAATAACATGAACATCGCTGAAAAGCCTTCAGAGTCTTTAGGCACAGTCAGATTATCTATAAATTGAAAACAGCTTCACCTCAGGCCCTATCAACCTGGCATTTGAGCCTGAACAGCCCCAGCTGGCCACCACTACAGACCTGGGAGGAGACACTGCCATACAATGGCCCCAGTCTTCTGATAGAGTTCTCCTTCCCGGGAGTGGCTCCCCTAAGTCACCCGGCCACTTTTTCACTGTCTTCTGATCTGAGTGACTAAATCCATGGATGAACCTAACAGGATCTTTCCTTAACTGACAGAGATGAAAAGCTGAAAAATGACCTTTGCAGCCAAAGCAACCATTCCTTTGCCACAGAAAATACAAGAAGGTAAAGGGAGGCACATTTCTGCTGAGGTTACTTCTGTGACAGACATTGCTCAGAATGGAAAGCAGCCAAGGAGCATCTGGTGCCTTTTGGAGACTTTGGGTAAAGTGGCCAGATTTCCTGCTCCTCCTGAAATGGATCTTCAAAAGGGCTCTAATTTAAGGGAGCACAAGAACATCAGACACACTTTCTCAAAAGTGAAAACAGAGATTTAGAGGAATTTTTTAAGTTTCTTCATTGTACTTGTCTATAATGATGAATTTTTTATGGTGACTTAGCATTTTTGCCCAGATAAATAAAAACTTTGTTCTAAAAGTGACCACAAAACACATCCCTAAGTGAAATGGAACTGATGCCTGGGTTCTCTGCCACTTGGGATTGTTCATGCTACTGATCCCCCCAGTAAGTGGATAAGTGAAGTCAAGGCTACTTGTGATGGCTGACCCCAACCCTAACCCTCTCAAGACTCCTTGTTGTTTTAGGAACCTGCAGGCTTTTGGGAAAATGGATCCTGTTTAAGCAAAAGGCAAAACCCTTCTCCAAGGATAATTATTTTGTCCAACTTTCATTTTGTACAACTCTTTCTCGGAATTGACATTTCCCTGAGAGTGGCAAAGTCTTCAGCTCAATGTCAAGTGCAGCGAAGCCTTCTATTTCTCTTAAAGCAAAAAGGTTTCAAATATATTTTACCATCCTGACAGCTGTGACAAATGGGACTTTAACTCAAATGGATTACAGATGGGCTTTCTGAACCACATAAAACTTCATGCAAATAAAGAACCACCAACATTTTTTTTTTAATGTCAGCAATACTCATAGGGCTTTTTGACATTTGTTTAAAAAAAACAATTACCAGTCCCCCCCTTTATTCATTACCTTTTTCATTTATTAATGGCAGTAGAGTGGTGCAGTGTGCATCGCAAGGAAGGCCCACGGGGAAGCCAGAGTCAGGAGAACCAGAGGTCTGTTGACCAGGTGACAGTGCCAAGTCTACAGAATAGTCCGCAAGCAAACGCCACAGACCTGCTGCTGGCCTAAGGGATGACTACACAGAAGCCAACACATTTGTCTTCTGCAGAAACAATAAATATTTTAGGCTTTCCGGGCAACGAACGAACGGAGTCTCTACTTCAATGACTCCGTCTGCGGGGGCAGCACGGAGGCCGCCCTGCCCTATGTAAATGAGTGGGCGTGGCTGTGGCAAGTACTACTTCCTGTCGAATCCAGAGAGGAGACCCGATTTGCAGACCCCTGGATTATGATGTGACTGGTATTTTTAAAATAGCGTTTAGCAAGGAAAAGGTGCATGGTGGGGGGAGAGGGAGTGTCACAAAATAGGATTCCCTTCAGAAGTTCCTGCGGGCCCTGGAGCTGGTGCATGTTGGGAAGCCTCTTCTGAGACCAGGCATTAACCCCCTTTTATTATTGGGTTGTAGAAAGAGGGGGCTTCCAGAGGGGGAACTGGAGAGACTGTAGGAGCTCCACGGTAGCAACTAACTCCAACCACTGTAACAAGCTCACCAATTGTTGACAATTGATAAGGCCTAGCTGGTAGGTACCAGTTAATAACAGACTATTTACAGCCTGGATTCCTCCGAGGAAAGGACTCAGAAAAAAATTAAAACCTTTCACAAATGTGAGATTTTTTTTTTTCTAACCAACCCCACCAAAAAAAAAAAAAAACCTCCAAGTGAAAATAACTGACTCTTTTGCAAGCAAAAAAGATTAAAAGTCACAAGAAGGCCATATAATTAGTAAGTTCCATGGTCATTTTAAAGTAGGAAGAGAGAGGAGGTACAGTGAAATGTTTCCAACTGGCTCTAATTGCTTGGTTACGCTGCTCAAGAATTGGGTTAGCATTACGAACAGCAAGACCACAGTGGCTTGTGACCTGCTGGCAGGTGAGAATGCTGCAGAAATAATGCCCTGAGGAAAACTGCAACGGAGAAAGAAATTGTCTCTGGAGCGTTCCACCCTCTCCCCCAACCCAGGTGCTCAGGACCCTCTCACCTACTTCCACTCTCCCAACACACACACATACACACATATGCCAACAGACCTACAAGTTTTCCCTCTACAGATAAGCCCTCTCCCAGCTACCATTAACAAGTTATTTAGCCAAACTAATTCAGACTAAAGTGTTCATGAATAACAAAAGCTGCATGTCTTTTGCCTCTCAGTGGTTAAGAATTTTTAGAAAGACAATCTTAGGGATGCCTGGGTGGCTCAGTCGGTTAAGCCTCTGCTTTCGGCTCAGGTCATGATCCCAGAGTCCTGGGATTGAGTACCGCATCAGGCTCCCTGCTCGGTAGGAAGTCTGCTTCTCCCTCTCCACCTGCCTCTCCCACTTCTCATTCTCTCTCTCTTTCTCTCTTGATCACTCAAATAAATAAATAAATAAATAAAATCTAAAAAAAAATAAATAAAAAGACGATTTTAAGTGAACAATTCCTTCCCCACATGAAAGTTTCCATGATGGGGAGGATACGTGGATATTTTTAGTCAGGGAGTCCTCTCGGTCTGAAAACATGCTACACTAATGACTGCTGACCCTTTCCTTGAAAAACTACAGCACAGGATAAAAAAAGTTTTGATTTTTCTTTAATTGAAGGTCTTGACCCCCTAGCCGAATGTCCAGAACACCCAAGTTCCCAGCCATTTCCAGCTTTGTTGAAAGGGCTGAATGTGATAGTAACAGTAACAACAACCGTGGGGGGTTACACTATGACCGTGGAACCTGAGGACAGAGCTGGGATTGTGCAGCTTGAGAAGCTCGAAGGAAAGACAGAGATCTTGTCCCCGGGGGCCTCCTCCCCCAGGGAGCCTGCTGACACTGGAGGGCCCTCTCCTCCCTCCAGCGCAGAGAGAATGAGTTTCTGGAAATCACGCTGCCCTTTCTGAGTCCAGCTTGGGCCAATGGGCAGCCAGGAAGTTTCCTTTCCAACAGTAGTGTCCGTGATCTAAAAACAAATTGGAAAAGATCCATGCCAAAGCACATGACATGTAAGTCACTAAAGCAAAATTGAGGCAGGACCCGCGGCTTCCAGCTCCCAGGCCCACAGCCCCTGGACTTTATCCTGCTCAGCCCAGCCCTATTCTTTAAACATACAAGCTGCATTTCTGAAAACTGTGGAGCTTTTAGCTGACCACATTTAATCAGAAGAAGGAATTCTAAGCCCCTGGCTCCGTGCACTTCAACAGCAGTGACCCTAGAGGCACCCAGGGAAAATGTGCTGCTAGGGCCCTATTTCCTGATAAATGCAATGAAAGCCTCAAAGTTTGGGCTAATAAAATCCTCACTAAAAACTCTCTCTCTGACCTTACCTGAAGCACTGTGGAGTGGTTTTAAAGCCTTGTGCAAAGCCTTTTCATAGAACCATTTAGTTTAGCTAAAGGGATGGAGGTGGGGAGAGAGGCACTTTTCCATTCCAAGCCAAGGGGAGCAGTCGGTAAGCCTCACCAGCAATGAGGATTAGATGACTGGCTTCTCTGGCCAAGCACTAAAAATGGGGAGCAAACTGGGGTCGAGACTGGGCCCTTTGATAGAGTATGATAATCGCCACCAGAGGCAAGAGAATCTTTTCCTAATTAAACTCTCTTTACCTCCGAGGAGAAGTGCTGCCCAGCCAAGAGCCCCGGGACCAAATGAGTCACAGTGCTGTAAGAGGGAGAGAATTGCAAAAGAAAACAATGGGAGGGATGGCAGCTTTGGAGAAAACCCTTCTGCGAGAAAGGAGGCTACCGGAGGTATCGTGTGAGAGGCACACACACATAAGGGCCTATCTGGGGCCCCAGCGCCTGCCTCTCGCAGCTCCTGCTTAGTGACAGTGTCCAAATCAAGAGGCGACGTAAAAACTCATCTGAAAGGACTGAAGAACAGTGTTATTGCTGAAATTAATGGGAGGGACCACTAACGTATGAGGTTTGCAGAGAACGCAGAGCAGGAAGGGAATCCAGAGGCCCGTGCTGTGGGCAGAGCACTTGCCCTGCCAAGACTGGCCCAGAACCCGGGAAAGCCTCCCTGGGACCGAACCAGGCAGCCTGCAGGGCAGATGGGATTGGTCTCTGAGCCCAGTCTTTCTATGTCTCTGTGTCAAGTCCTCTATGTCTCTGTGCGGTTTCCTTCTGAGTCTGTCTTCTTCCTAAGCAAGACCCTGAGCCTAGAACATTCCTCCTCCTCTGTTATGATCTTCTTCCCAGGGCCTGGTTGTCGGTCAGCCAGTTTTTCGATCAGCTAACCTCTCTTAACAGGTGATGATGAGGATAACTTCCTCATGTTTGAGATTTGCATAATCACAGGATCTTCCAGAATCAAGGCCTGCACCGAAAATTGTGGTTCCCATGCTCAGAATTGCAAGCACCTACTGAGACTGAGGAGGAGGGGAGTGAAGTTGCCTCCTGTCACCGAAACCCTTGGCTTGGGCATGAAACTGGGTCACATCGTTATGTCACCTGAACACTACTGAGCCCCACCTCCTCTTAGGAGCTAAAGAACAGCAAACTTCAAGGAATCTTGCAATGAGAGCTCCAAGAGCAAGGAGTGAGTGGGAGTGGGGCCTTTCAGAAACAACGACCAGAAGCAATGAAGCTCATTGCTCGTTTGCTCAACACAAGTCCTATCTTCCAAGACACACATTTACTTGGAAAGCATGCAAACTCCCCATGGATTTAAATCCAGCACAGAACTATAGGGGGCGAGACAGCGCAAGGTTCTCACAACCACTTCAATATTCCCCAGCTCGAAGAGAACAGAAAGTCAGCCAATGTGCTCCAGTGCTAATTTTATAAATTCTGAAATTAGGGGCGCCTGGGTGGCTCAGTGGGTTAAGCCTCTACCTTCATCTCAGGTCATGATCTCAGGGTCCTGGGATCGAGCCCTATATAGGGCTCTCTGCTCAGCAGGGAGCCTGCTTCCCCCTCTTTCTCTGCCTGCCTCTCTGCCTACTTGTGATCTCTCTCTCTCTCTCTCTCTCTCTGTCAAATAAATAAATAATCTTTTAAAAAATAAATTCTGAAATTATATTCTTTTTTTCTGAAATTATTCTTTATGATACATAAACATCTATAGTGTTTGCTTTTTTTTTTTCTTTTGGTCTCTTGGTAAGTAACTTAGTGAGGAAACGACATTACCCTACAATACTTAAGAAACTGGAAGTGTAGAGCTAAAATGAAGAAGTCAGAAAACCTACCTCTGATTCAAAAAGACCTCAGCTGGGGTAGTGGTTGTATAAGGTACACTGAGGCAGGGACACCTGGGTGGCTCAGTTGGTTAGACGACTGCCTTCGGCTCAGGTCATGATCCCGGAGTCCTGGGATCGAGTCCCGCATCGGGCTCCCAGCTCCATGGGGAGTCTGCTTCTCCCTCTGACCTTCTCCTCGCTCATGCTCTCTCTCACTGTCTCTCTCTCAAATAAATAATTAAAATCTTTAAAAAAAAAAAAGGTACACTGAGGCAGGTTTACCAACAGAAACAAAGAAGCCAGAGTTAGGGAAGTAGATGGATGGATAGAAAACAAACAATTGAGGGTAAAAATAGGCCCAGCATCCTCAGCAGACTCTATGGGATGTGGAGAGATGGTAAGGAGACAGGAAAGAATATGTTCTCTTACCACCAAGATAAATTCTTTTTTTAATATCAAAATTACCTGTAACTAAAGGATTTTTCTAAGTCTCTCCCATACTAAAGGAGATCCTGTCATAGCAACACTGATAAAAGACTGAGACCTAGTTTGATGACTTCACTCTGATTTCCCTCTTCTCCTCTCACATCTGTAGAATATGTAACAATTTTCCAAAGCCATTAATAAAAATCAACCAAACAAAAAAATCTATTCCTTCTTGCCGCAGAAGACAAGAGTCTGAAGCACATTTGAGAGGCAGGAGAGAGAGAGAAGGGTATCCTGGGTGAAGTATCAGCAGGAGAGGAAAGGAAGTGGAAATAAACACTTAATTCCTTAGACAGCCCACAGCTCCGTGGGACAGCAGGAACACGGACCTGGGCCTCCTGAACCTATGTATACTCTTCAAAATCCAGCACAAAATTCTTCTGGAAAGAGGAACTGTTGCTAAATTGGGTGTAGGTGAAAATGAAGCTTCCCCAGCTGCATTCCTGTGTCCTCTCTCTGCCACCTTTCTTCACCTGTTCCTTCCAAACAGCGTCTTTTGAATGTGGAAGCACAAACTGGAAATAAGAAAAATTGCTTTAAGGGCAGCTATCTAGAAGAGTTGAGCTTACAGTGTTCAAAACAGGATGGAGCACTACCCACTTTCACCACAGGACTTGATGATTTCTGGCGTTCTGAGCCGTTCTACAAAATATGGTCCCCCATTAAGTCCTGCATTCACAGGGTTTTTTTTAAGATTGCTCCCTGTAGTGTCTTTCTCAGATGGCTGAATAAATCATTTCGTCTCCATTCCTCATGCTTAGCCAGTTGAATATCTTACTACTAAACAAGAGAATCCACTTTGAGTGACCACACATTACCAGCAAAACCCAAACGTGTTTTTTAGGAGGGAAGCCTGAGTTTGCCTGACAAGAGTGCCGCCTAGTGTCTATCTGTGGAACGGCACCAATTTTTTCTTGACTATCTCCAGGAACATAAAGAATTCGTGTTGCGGTAAAGAAGAGCTATAGGGCTAAAGCGTAGATGTAGACATATTTTTGCAAATCAAATACTGTTCTTATTGATTTATGAGTACTTCAATTATGTGTTCACATTGAAATGGTCCCTGAGGCATCGTTAAGATCATACCTTAAGACATAGCAGAACTTTTAAAAGTACACAATTAGTAGAAAATTAATTTCCAACAAAATACCGACAGATTAATTCTCAATCATTAACATACTGTGCTTTAACTCTCAGAGAGAGTGGCCGTTGCTAAATAACGGTCTCAATTCCCTAGCAAAATATCTGTGGATTTTTCTAGAATTTCTCACAGAGCACATTTGAATAATAATAATAATGACAGATACCTGTTGTACACTTACTGTGTGCTTGACGTTGTGCTGAATACAATACCTACATTATTCCCATTTAATCCTCACCAAATATTCACAAAGCGCTTAGAGCATCGCCCGCCATATAGTAAATGATATGTGAGCGATGTTAAATAAGTGAATGCCCAGATTATTCTGGAGAGGTGTTTTCATCCCTATTTTGCATACAAGAAACACGGGTTTAGAGATGTGAAGACTAGCCCAGGGTTATGCGCTTGTAAGTGGTGTTTCTGGGATTTAGCCCAGGTACAGCAGACCCCAGAGGCTGTGCTTCATGCCATTATTACCTCTCTATCTCCAGTCCCTATAGTAGTCTGCTCAGCCTGCTCTCACAAAGTACCACAGGTTGGTAGAAATTTAATTTCTCACAGTTCCAGAGGCTAGAAGTCTGAGATCCAGGTGTTGGCAGGATTGACTTCTTCTGAGGCCTATTCCCCCTACCGCCTCACTCCTGCCCCAACCAGCCTCCAACCTTTAGGCCTCCTCAGGAAAAAGTCAGGCATAGCTTCCAGGCCTCCCAAACTCCAGTGACACAGAGTCCGGCTCCTCCAAGAACCTTCTCGCACACTCTGTTCCAGTCCCTCAGGCCTTGAGTCCATGGTTCAGCAGCTCAATGAGCACCCAGCCATATATAAGATTTTGGTCTCCAACCCTGGCCTTTCCAAGGTTGAATCTTGGAGACCCTCCTCTCTTGCCTTGGAGCCTATAGGAGATGAAAACTCATGGCATTATCTATTTCTATCTATCACCCATGTGGGGCTGGGTTGAATTACTATCTCTGTTCTTAAGTAAAGAGAGACTGTATCTAAGAGTGCCAAATTACTAAATCCTAACAGTTGAGTTTCACAAATTTTATATATTTATATACAATTTATTTTTATATGATATGTTTATAGAGCACATGTATTTTAAATAATATAATTTGTTTATGTAATCTATTTAGAATATAACACACATATTTCTATAAGTATAATATTTTATAACATGTATTTTATTTTTATGATTAATATTAAATGTAATAATTTTTACTTTTTATTGAAGTATAATTAACACAGTATTATATTAGCTTAGCATGTACAATATAATGATTCAGCAATTCTATACATCATCCAGCGCTCATCACAATAAGTGCACTCTTTTTTTTTTTTAAGATTTTATTTATTTATTTATTTGACAGACAGAGATCACAAGTAGGCAGAGAGGCAG